>NW_003805074.1:971814-975541 GCF_000255335.2 Galendromus occidentalis | reverse complement strand
GTCTCCTGTACCGTGGAGATGTTGTCCCCAAGGACGTCAATGCGGCAATCGCCGCCATCAAGACCAAGCGTACCATCCAGTTTGTGGATTGGTGCCCAACTGGTTTCAAGGTCGGTATCAACTACCAGCCGCCGACCGTCGTGCCCGGTGGTGACACCGCCAAGGTGCCCCGTGCCGTGTGCATGTTGTCCAACACCACTGCGATCGCAGAGGCTTGGGCCCGTCTGGATCATAAGTTCGATCTGATGTACGCCAAGAGAGCCTTCGTCCACTGGTACGTCGGAGAAGGCATGGAAGAAGGTGAATTCTCTGAAGCTCGTGAAGATCTTGCCGCCCTCGAGAAAGACTACGAAGAGGTCGGAATTGACTCCCAGGATGGAGGAGCCGAAGACGACGGCGGGGACGAGTTCTAAGCTGCGTCGACATCCTGGAAAACCAGAAGTTGTGACCTAGAGGCGCCTCAGGTGTCCACGCAGATTGGCGATTGTAATGCTAGACTCTGCCAGCTTTTCTCGGATGTTCATTCGGTCACATCATTAAAAACGAACCAATCTCGTACGAGTGTGCTGTCTTCATTGCTTTTCTTCGTTGCGAGAAACTCCACGAAGTGGAAATTTTGCCATGACTCCGGAATTTCAGCCCTTGCGTCTATGAATCGAAATGATACTGTCTCTATGTCTGTCAGTTCTTCCTCCTGAGACAACAGGGGATTCCGTGCGGCCCTTCGAGGCTTCTGAAGAGGAGGAAGTACCCGAGGTATATTCATGCGTATAAACTGGGGTGGTCGGAATCTGTGAGGGGAAGTAGGCAGCTGACCGTCCCACTGGGGTCGAGACTGGGTAAGATTCCATGCTGTCTCGAAGATGTGGGAGCCAGCCGTTATCTCCTATGATTTCCTGCAGACGGATGACGTCGCTAATGGGAAGGATTTCATCAGACTCGGCGTTAGGGAGATCGCTTCCTCGAGTTTGGGACTGCGTTTATCAGTGGAGCAGTATTGACAGGAATTTCTGGTGAAAAGGCGAGGTAGGAGCGCAGGCGGATGATGTTCTTTCGGACTGGAGGAATTCACCGAAGTCAGTCCCGATCGCGTGGAGACGAAACACGAGGGGGTCGAAGTCAGGGGACCGACCGGTAATTCTTAAGCAGAAAAATACAAGAGAAAAACTCCTCTTGATTCGGAGATTTTCGTACTTTCGATGGACCTCGAGTCAATGTGCTCACAAATTTGAGACAGACGATACCCTATTAGGGCATGCGGTTTCTCGGCGCTGCGTGGACCAAGTGCCGTTTTTAGGGTCCCGATCCCGAAAATGCGCATGAAACCTCACAGTAGCGTGGAGGATCTCTTAGCGGGGATTTCTGTCTTCCATTATAGATTTGCGAGTCTTTACCGGCGAAAAGTCGTCCAAGTTCCGAATCGCGGTCGAGGCACCCGGAGCAAACAAGATCCTCATTCCAATTTGCCGGATATCTTCGGAATCCACCGATAGACTCTAGAATTGAATTAAATTCACTCCCAGTGATGCGACCCTACTTCGGGGAGCACAGGGAATCGTCTCGGACGTCTATCGAAAAATCAGGTCGTCGCATCGATTCGGGCGAGTGTCGCTATATAAGGCGAGAACCCGGCAATGGAAGCCACGCTCGTTTGAACTTGTGCTCGTAGCACGTCGGTTCAACGTAATTTCAAGTTTTCTCCATAGCTGACGGAAACCGGTGAGCAAACATCCCCCCATTTTCTAGTAGAGTGTTCGCGGACAGTGTTGACGCTTCGGGCGAGTTCCGTGTCCAGGACACAAACGTTGATTTGACAGTTCGGAATTCGGAATGGATGGGGCTTTTAGGCCTAACGTCTGACAGGGCGGTGCCGGGTGCATTCTCTCGATCTCCGTGTTCCGAGAAGATCGCCTGAGTCGAATCCGAATGACCGTCAATCTCTTCTCGAACCCCGAGAAGATGCAAGAGGTTGTGGGAAGTCATCGTCTCCTCTAACCGTGATACGGTGGTCTTCCATCCCGAGTCTCCCGGTCGGAACCGTATCATGGTGAAAGGGACTGCTGCCAGAAATTGAAATGGGAATATTTCTCGTTCTCGAAAGCCAAGCTCTAATCCATTTTTGTTGACTTCTCAATCCAGCGGCATAGAGTTATGTTGATACTCCGCAAATCTTCTGGAGATGGCCGTATAACGGACGAGCCGACCTCGTCCGGTGACCGTTGCGATGAGCCACGTTGTCGTGATCCGACGCTTCCGAGCTTCGTGAGAATGATTCCCGTATTTAGCGAATTTCCAACTGTTCCATTCGTGATCATCATAGACATGAGTGGGGATGAAGGATGAAATCGTCAGCTGTTCGTTGACTCATCCAAGAATCGTGAGACTCCGCAGTGGGATAGATGTGAGCCCCTTCGGAATCCAGGCCACTTGGATCCTATACCTAGATTGGCCTCGCTCCGAATTATATTCCGACATTGGTGGCGTCCCACAGCTTTGCATGGCTCTTCAATCTCGGTTGTCAATGGAGAAGGCGTTGTCTTCCAAGTCGATGACTACGCTGCGGCTGGGTGTGGCTGGCTGAGTGAGTCACTCGTCGTCTCTACGGATCGGATCTCGGATCGGAAAAACCGCACGAGTCCGCACCCGAGGGCCGTGGAGGCAAACCAAAAATAAAAGCTCCGCCGTGCTTCTTTTCGAAGCTTGGCGGCTTTCCGCGTGATTCGTCTCGAATAATTCGCTGCTTATCCGCATCAATTATCCTTGTAGTAATCGAGGACATTCTTTGCAGCCTCCAAAAATTCAACATGCGTGAATGCATCTCTGTCCACGTCGGTCAGGCCGGAGTCCAGATCGGAAATGCCTGCTGGGAGCTGTACTGCCTCGAGCACGGTATTCAACCCGACGGTCAGATGCCCTCTGATAAAAACGTAGGAGGCAGCGATGACTCCTTTAACACCTTTTTCATGGAGACCGGCGCTGGCAAGCACGTACCCCGTGCCGTGTATGTCGATCTCGAACCAACCGTTGTCGATGAAGTCCGCACCGGAGCCTACAGGTAATTAGCTTCACTTGATTGACGGAGCGATGATCCATCGCCATTTACTTGTCGATTCCCTTGTTGACAACCTCTGGAGGATCCCAAGCCTGTCTCGCGCTACACTCGCAGCTTCCGACGACGCCGGCTGAAGAGCTCCCCCATGTATCAATGTCGCGATTCCGTAGCTTTCCGTGATGCGTTCTGACAGTCCCCTTGTCGGCAAACATTTAGACTTGACCTCCAGTTCTAAGAATTTATTCCTCCACCAGGCAACTCTTCCACCCCGAGCAACTGATCACCGGAAAGGAAGATGCCGCTAATAATTACGCTCGTGGACACTACACTATCGGAAAGGAACTCATTGATCTCGTACTGGACCGTGTCCGTAAGCTGGCTGACCAATGTACCGGTCTCCAGGGCTTCTTGATCTTCCACTCGTTCGGAGGAGGAACCGGATCCGGATTCACTTCTCTGCTCATGGAGCGTCTCTCAGTTGACTACGGCAAGAAGTCGAAGCTCGAGTTCGCCGTTTACCCCGCTCCCCAGGTTTCCACCGCCGTGGTCGAGCCTTACAACTCGATCCTGACCACCCACACCACCCTTGAGCATTCGGACTGCGCCTTCATGGTCGATAACGAGGCCATCTACGACATCTGCCGCCGCAACCTTGACATCGAGAGACCCACCTAC